>NW_027507758.1:126069326-126070365 GCF_037356315.1 Lithobates pipiens
TGTACTCTGACAGGCAGAACTCCTCCTCCTCCTCCTCCTCCTCCTCCTCCTCCTCCATTGTACTCTGACAGCAGAACTCCTCCTCCTCCTCCTCCTCCTCCTCCTCCTCCTCCATTGTACTCTGACAGCAGAACTCCTCCTCCTCCTCCTCCTCCTCCTCCTCCTCCTCCATTGTACTCTGACAGCAGAACTCCTCCTCCTCCTCCTCCTCCTCCTCCTCCTCCTCCTCCTCCTCCTCCTCCTCCTCCTCCTCCTCCATTGTACTCTGACAGCAGAACTCCTCCTCCTCCTCCTCCTCCTCCTCCTCCTCCTCCTCCTCCTCCTCCTCCTCTATTGTACTCTGACAGCAGAACTCCTCCTCCTCCTCCTCCTCCTCCTCCTCTATTGTACTCTGACAGCAGAACTCCTCCTCCTCCTCCTCCTCCTCCTCCTCCTCGCTATTGTACTCTGACAGCAGAACTCCTCCTCCTCCTCCTCCTCCTCCTCCTCCTCCTCCTCCTCCTCCTCCTCCTCTATTGTACTCTGACAGCAGAACTCCTCCTCCTCCTCCTCCTCCTCCTCCTCCTCCTCCTCCTCCTCCTCCTCCTCCTCCTCCTCCTCCTCCTCCTCCTCCGCTATTGTACTCTGACAGCAGAACTCATCCTCATCCTCATCCTCATCCTCGCTATTGTACTCTGACAGCAGAACTCCTCCTCCTCCTCCTCCTCCTCCTCCTCGCTATTGTACTCTGACAGCAGAACTCCTCCTCCTCCTCCTCCTCCTCCTCCTCCTCCTCCTCCTCCTCTATTGTACTCTGACAGCAGAACTCATCCTCATCCTCATCCTCATCCTCATCCTCATCCTCATCCTCGCTATTGTACTCTGACAGCAGAACTCCTCTACTGTCGGAGTACAATGATCAGCGATGCAGAATGAAGGTTTTCAAGCAGGACCAAGATCAGCTTCAGCTAGTTCTAGAGCACCATTTACAATATTCAGAAATCACCCCTGGTCAGCCAAGTTACTCATTATTGGCTGCGAACCAAGCCATCATTCTGAT